>NC_083577.1:41184697-41209697 GCF_027579695.1 Neoarius graeffei
GCGCTATGTTCATTGCCCTGTTGATAGCGGGGTTTGCTTGCTGACTGATGAACTAGCTAGTGTTAACCCTCTCTCATGTTATTTGCCCTGTTGATAGTGAGCGGGGCTTGCTGAGCGATTTTTTTTTTTTTTTTTTTTTTTTCCCCCCTTTAATGACTTGGACTTGACTTGGACTTGAACACTGGGGACTCTAGACTGGACTCAGACTCGAGGTTTAGTGACTCGACTACAACACTGCTGTGAATCTGCTGCCATGTGCCAAAGCTGTTCAACTGGATTCAGATCTGGTGATTGGGAAGGCTTGAGATGACAGTTTGAGATGGCTTTTGCTTTGTGACATGGTGTACTATCATGCTGGAAGTAGCCAATAGAAATGGTAAATTGTGGATCTGAAGGGATGCACATGGTCAGCAGGAATGCTCAAATAGTCTCTATTCAAGTGATGATTGATTGATTGGTATTAATGGGCCCAAAGAGTGCCAAGAAAACCTTCCTCACACCGTTACACCACCTCCACCAGCACAGTTTCAGTTCTTCTTTACTCCTAACATGTTTCCACTAGTCCAGTTTATGAAGAGCTTTGGAGAAAACTGGAGGTCTGGCTCATGAGACTATGGTACTGATGAATGTTTGGCTGATTATTAATAATAATGTAGTTGAATCTTTGAGTTAGCAAGCTTTCAGAAAACATCGTTTGAGCTATTATCTAACATAATAGTGAAAACCGAGTATTGTCAGGCAATATTAAAATAAAATAGACAATCATTCACAGAGTGTTTTTGTCTGGCTTTTAAATCTAAAATGCTACTATAAAATACCCTAACTTGAAGATTTTTTTTTTCAATCACATTTTTAAACTCTGTTCATACATAAAGTGAGGTCTTTGAGAGACAACATTGTAGGTTATGTTGGATATATTTTGTCTGATTACCAGAAATCTTGTGCGCCAACCTATTATTATTATTATTATTATTATTATTATTAATAATAATTTTTTTTAAACAGTTGGTTCAGCTCACCTTCAAACTATAGACTCCTATCTAAGCATGGCTGTTTGTAATCATAACTACAGTCCTGTGCTCATCCCAGAACTTTTCTTCACAATATAGTCATTCTGAGGCAGCACGGTGGTGTAGTGGTTAGCGCTGTCGCCTCACAGCAAGAAGGTCTGGGTTCGAGCCCCGCGGCCGACGAGGGCCTTTCCGTGTGGAGTTTGCATGTTCTCCCCGTGGGTTTCCTCCGGGTGCTCCGGTTTCCCCCACAGTCCAAAGATATGCAGGTTAGGTTAACTGGTGACTCTAAATTGACCGTAGGTGTGAATGTGAATGGTTGTATGTGTCAGCCCTGTGATGACCTGGTGACTTGTCCAGGGTGTACCCCGCCTTTCGCCCGTAGTCAGCTGGGATAGGCTCCAGCTTGCCTGCGACCCTGTAGAACAGGATAAAGCGGCTAGAGATAATGAGATGAGAGAGTCATTCTGATCATTTTTTTCAAGATGCTAAGTACTGTTTCACTTTATAGTATGCAGCTGGAGAAGAGTAATGATTTGCATCCATCCGTATCACTACAGTGACGTGGCCGCTCTGACGGCTTCAGCCAGCAAAGTCTCTAGGGGACATTACAGTAGTGGCTTCCTTTTGCCTTCTACCAGATGATTATTATAGAGGTTTTCTCCTCTCAACCATTCACACACACCTATGGACAATTTAGACCAGTCAACCTATGGACCAGTTAGCCTAACCTGCATGTCTTTGGACTGTGGGGGAAACCCACTCACACAGGGAGAACATACAAACTCCACACGGTAAGGCCCCTGCCAACCGCTGGGCTTGAACCCAGAATCTTCTTGCTGTGAGGCGACAGTGCTAACTGCTACACCACTGTGCCGCCAACAATTTACATATCACATTATACATTGTCACCCAGAAGAGTCCCTTTTGAGTCCTGTCAAGTTTCCTCTTCATTCCACAATCATCCATCCATTATCTGTCACCGCTTCTCCTGTGCAGGGTCACAGGCAAGTTGGAGCCTATCCCAGCTGACTATGGGCGAGAGACTGGGTCAAGTCGCCAGGTCATTGCAGGGCTGACACATAGACACAAACAACCACATAGCTGCCAACTACTACGAATAAATCGTATTTATTACGATTTGTCGTTTTGATTACGAAAATATGAATTTACTACAATAAAATACGATTTTGCCAATTTTCATGGGTCATTTTCAAAGTCTATCACCGGTGGGATTTGTATTTGAATCCGTTGTCTTTCAAACTGTCTCTGTGCGTATAGGCCAATGCTCTGACCAATCAGCGCAACAGTGACTGTGATGTAGTCAGAGCGACAGAAAGCAGTGGGGGAGGGTAAACCATAGACATATAAACATAGACTCCGCCTTCTGCGTAGAATCATACGTCATCCTCGCCGCCATATTGGATGGGGCAAAGTGGAGATTCTTCAACCGTCTCTGGTATAGCGTCTAGACAGTAGCCGAGAATAAAGATGCCTCATTCATGTGCTGCGTTTAACTGTACCAACAGGTTTACCGTCCAAATGAGATCACATGGGATTACCTTTCACAGGTGAGACTGGAAAAATACTTTTCAATACTGTTCCTTCAGTCTTCAGTTTCCCAGCTCATCTCCACCGGGTAGGTGTAGAGTTATAAGCAGTGAGAATTAGATAATACAGTGCCACACTATGATGAACGTTTTTGAACGTATGATGAACGTTTTTAACCTTTCTGAATGTGAAGGAATCAGTGATGTATTTTGTTTTGGTATGACGTTAGAACCTGGCTGAACTCAGTTTGGCGGTCATTCAGCTCACTTTATTCAACGAGAGTAGGTCTGTGTGGTGACTCAATAAATAAAACAGTACATTTTTATTTTCATTCACTATTTCCAGTTTTTCCACTATTTCCATCACTTATCATATTCAGTCTTGTAGGTTGGTTATTGTGGCCTCAGGTTTTGGTAGCTTGCTACAGTATGCTGACTGATTAGCTTACCTGAGCTATCTATCATGTATCTGTCACTAGTTTGCAGTGTACAGTAGCCTGGCAAGCCAGACTAAATGTGAATATTTAGTCTGGCCTCGATCCGTAGACATTTCCGACGGGGGTGGGAGGAACAAACCGCTGTCTTTCAAACTGTCTCTGTGCATATACTGTAGGCCAACGCTCTGACCAATCAGCACAACAGTGACTGTGACGTAGTCAGAGCGCGCAGTGGAGGAGACCTTGAAATAAATAATTTTTCAAAATGCGTATTAATTAATAAACAGGTTCTAGATATTAAGAAGTTTAGAGATAATGACCACAAGTTTGGAGTCTGTACCACATACTTAACATACACTCTTATTTTTTTCAAGTGTTTTTCAAGGGTTTGCTTAAACTGTTTTTGAGAGTTTTTATTTAGTGGTGTTTGGTGAAATAATTTCCCTTAAATTTACAATAACGGGAAAATAAGAAACAATCAAAAAGTAATGTTTCAAAGCTGTTTATTAATTCTTCGTACTGCACAAACTAGCCCCATCCTTTTGGCTACGAGCGGAGCCAGCTGGTAGATCAGACTTTTGCCATAGCCGGTCGGCAAAACAGCGAAAATGTCCTTCTTGAAAAGGAATGAGCGGAGAGCCTCTTCCTGCTCATGTTTCAACAAAAACTCCAAGTCTAATTCTTCTAAAACTGATTCCAAAGCAGAGTCAAATGCGCGCTGTTCACTAGCCGTAGCCATCTTTCCTGTTGTGCTTTCTCCAGCGTCGCGCAGCTTTGTCGTCACTCCTGCAAAAGCCCGCCCAAAGAATCCAAACAAAAACCTTTCGTTGTGATTGGCGGGCACGATTTGATGCCCGGGGTGTTTTTGTTTATATGGTGCGAGGCTAGACCCACTCGCTAAGCAAAAATATTTTTGGCCGCTAGGCGGGTGGGTCTAGTTTACTAGGCTAAGTGTACAGGGTATTTCGCACACTATTTATAACCATCACATTAAAAGTTATATGTGTTGTTTTGATGCCTGTTTGTTTCTCAAATATATACGTGTGTGTCTTAATGGGTGAATAAAAGGCATCGAGTTAAATATTATTGTAGAAAGGGGCTTTATGAAGTTCAGTCCATTTACTTGCATTGGTTTACGGGGAAGATTTGCCACATCCAATATGGCGGACACTCTGACGTATCCCAGCAATGGGCCACCAGCTCAATGCGGTGTCTATGTTTATATGTCTATGGGGTAAACAAACAGCATGTGGAGAGGGACACCATTGGAGCGTCGAGTGTTTTGGTGAAGATTCAGCGATCATGGAATGAGTGGAGAGCCTCTTCCTGCTCATGTTTCAACGAAAGCTCCTAATTCTTCTAAAACTGATTCCAAAGCGGAGTCAAACGAGTGCTGTTCAATAGTGCTTTCTCCAGCGTCACGCAGTCTTGTCGTCACTCCTGCAGAAGCCCGCCCAAAGAATCCGAACAAAAACCTTGCGTTGTGATTGGCGGGCACGATTTGATGCCCGGGGTGTGTTGTTGATTCTGTTCTGTTTGATTTGTAGTCATGTGAAGAAGCAAGTTGAGATTGACACTTTTTTGAGCTGTTTCACTTTGTGCCAAGCATGTTTTGAGGCATTTTTATGTTTGGTGTTGATTACAAGAGGTTCCTTTTATGTTTGATCTGTGCCAAATTGCTTTGATGATATATGTATTCTAGTTCCAGGTAAATTTGTTTCCATTGTTGAAAAGAACTTTGCAAATTAATGTAAGATGATAGTTTAGTTTGTAGAATAAATTTTGTAAAACTATTTTGTTTTGGTGTGATTTTTCAGGGTAGTTTTGCTAGAAAGCTTTGGCGGCGGGGGGGCTTTGACCCCCCCACCAAGACTCAGTACCCAACCTTGTATTACCATTTACAATTTTGGAATGTTGGCAGCTATGCAACCATTCACATTCACACCTACGGTCAATTTAGAGCCACCAGTTAGCCTAACTTGCACGTCTTTGGACTGTGGGGGAAACTGGAGCACCTGGAGGAAACCCTTGCAGACATGGGGAGAACATGCAAACTCCACAGAGAAAGGCCCTCATCTTTCTGTGTGTCGAGAAACCCTGAGTACTGCTCAGGGTTTCTCGACAGTCGTGCCCTGCTGATTAAGAAAGAAAGCACAACTTTATTCATCACACACTTGTGAAATTTTCTCTCTGCATTTAACCCATCTGAAGCAGTGAACACGCGCATGCACACACGTGAGCAATGAGCACACACACATACCCAGAGCAGTGGGCAGCCATGCTAACAGCGCCCGGGGAGCAGTTGGGAGTTAGGCGCCTCGCTCAAGGGCACCTCAGCCCAAGGCCATCCCATATTAACCTAACCTGCATGTCTTTGGACTGTGGGGGAAACCGGAGCACCTGGAGGAAACCCACGCAGACACAGGGAGAACATGCAAACTCCACACAGAAAGGCCCTCGCCGGCCGCTGGGTTCGAACCCAGAACCTTCTTGCTGTGAGGCAACCGTGCTAACCACTACACCACCGTGCCTATTAAGCAGCATTTGAAGGACGTGGAATGTGTAAGTGGCGGCTATAAAATTCAATAAAGCGCTTGGTTTTCTAGACCCGCCTTACTCAGACTAACTAGCCTAACTTTTATATTTAACGTTTGGATTGACGGCTGTATTCAGAAATGGCTTTAATGGTTTACAAAAGGAATTAAATGGAATGAAAATGGCACTTTTTGAGTAACTTTGATAGTGTCTCGAGCAGTTGATCCTGACTACAAAAGGGAACAGTCAGACTCAGATTTCAACAAATATTCCAACTGACTATGTGGAGAGAAAAGGGACAGGAAGTTGTTGCATCTTTTTTTTTTTTTTTTTTTTGCTCACCCCCCCCCCCCCCCCCCCTTTCTTCTACAGTCTGTGGGTTTGATTTCTTGCTGAGAGAGAGTGAGTGAGCGAGCACACAAGTGTGTAAATGCGAGTCTTTGAGCTTCTGTAATGTGTCAGCACAAAAAAGGTTTAGAGTATGATTTTGGTGAAGCATATTTAAATTTTTTTTTTTTTCGAAATGTCCCCTGTAGGCACTGAGGTTATAAAGTAATCTTTTGTTGCTATTATTTACAGATTTCGTTTATATAAAAGACATTCCTCCAGTGTAGGCATGCACAGTAACCCTCAGCTCGGTCTTCTGCTTTTGCTCCACGGATGACAGATACAAACAGTAAAGGAAAAAATCAGAGTCGTATAAGGCGTCTCTTTTTCAATTTGGTGAAGGATCAACAGTTCTGCTTCATATTCGAGCCTTCGCTCTCTGTAACTGCACTCAGATTATTGGGTTAAAGGCATCATACAGAGGAAGGGTCTGCGGTGTTTGAGTTGTCAAAACCAAAGAAACTCCTCCTTATCCCCTCCCCCATGTGGTAACAGGACCTCATTGGCTCTTGAGTAGAAGGATTGGGGTGGGGGGTGTAGTGTATGTCAACAAAGACTTCAGTGTTTGGAGCGTTGGCTTTGCCTAGGAGGAGTGCCGGGAGGGATATGGGGTATGTCCTTGATTGTTATGGGCCATGTCCAGAACCTTGCTCCTGTTCTCCAGAGCCTCGTCAGACAACAGCGCCGTCACGCTTCGGCACAAACAGCTGGTCATTTCCAAGGGGAGTGGAGGACAGTGTGATAATAAGAAGCAAATGAGTCCCTACTGAAGCACTTCTGTCATCTAATGCTGTTATGGATTGCGACAGTGATATAGACAAAGTATTTCTTTGCACGTCAATGAACTAAAAATATCCCGTTTCTATGTAAGTACAGTTCATGGATGTGATCACAAACGGTGAAATCAGAGTGTTTTTTATTTGCTAAGTAAGTGTATAAGGAGTTTGGTTTGGAATTGGAGTCAACACTGAACCCATACAGTATACAGCGCCGATCGTACACAGTAATTTACACTAGCCGCACGATCACTTCAAATTAAAAGCTTCCAATAAAAGAGCAGTAAAACCCTAAATCAAATGAATATTTAGTGTGACTACACTTCGTCTTTAAAACAGTGTCAATACTCTTGAGGACGCGGTCATGCAGTTTTCTAAAGAAACTGTTTGGCATGTTATTCCAAACCTCAGCTGTTCACGGTTCCACTGCAGACGTGTTTAATCATTCATTGGGTTATTTAGTTACAAAATGATCAAAAGACCTAGAAGCTGCTCTATTCTTTAATATTAGTCTTTAACAACATATCGAGAAAGGGTGTTTGTGTAAAATTTGTGAAGGTGACGGAGTGGCAAGAATATTTACTGTTTAATGCTTAACCATGACAGATTCGTTTATGGCTATAAATTCGAACACAATTCAGAGTGGTTATGCTTTGTTTCGTATCACATCTGATTATCGTGTCATGGACTCAACAGACCAGAGGTCAGTTTTGAATTTGACGCAGGGAGAACGAACATGATTTTCTCTGTCCGTTTGTCTTATTTTCATTGTCATCAGCAGGCTTGTAGTACTCGAGTCTAGGACTCGGACTCAAGTTTGACTTATGCCCCAATTTTAAGGACTCGTGACTCGACTCGGACTTGAGCACTGATGACTCGGACTCGTGCATTAACTGCATTAGGACTCGGAAAATGGAG
Source organism: Neoarius graeffei (assembly GCF_027579695.1). Taxonomy (NCBI): domain Eukaryota; kingdom Metazoa; phylum Chordata; class Actinopteri; order Siluriformes; family Ariidae; genus Neoarius; species Neoarius graeffei. Next base: position 41,192,311 of record NC_083577.1, read on the forward strand.
ACGAAGACTCCGGCTTTTATCTTTATTTTTTGTAACGTGCCATAATAATTTGGTACAAGAATAAAAATATAAGATATTTATATCTACATTAATTTTGTACTAATTTCCTATAAGAGTGTCACACCTGCGTGCCTTGGCGCGTGCATCAGATAGACTCTCGGGTGCTCTCCGGACAGCGCACGCACCAAGCGGACTCTCTCTCGCGCACCGTAAACGACTCGCATCTGCACAGGATTAAGGCGCAATCAACACACGATATAAAAACTGTGAAACCGCACTTACTTTTGTGAAGTATTGAGTTGCATTGCTGACACATTACCGAGCCTTATTTCCTTGTTTGGTTTCCTGATCCCTAATTTCCTGTTTCTTGTCTTTGATTCTGCCAAGTCTAAGATAGCCTGTTTGTGCCTCGCTTGACCTATTGCCTGTTTTATGACTTTGCCTGCCGTTCTGGATTGTTTACGTGTCTTCACTTGTATTAATAAACACACCTTCTGCACTCACAACCATCTCTGACAGAATACTTCACACTCCGACAGAGAGAATACACATTCACTTGTTCATACGTCATGTTCAGGAACAAACTAATGTTAATGGCGCTAAAACAGCCACCGTTAAATGGTGCGGTTGGAGTCTTTTTTTTTTTTTTTTAAATGACTTGGACTTGAACACTAGGGACTCGAGACTGGACTTGGACTCGAGGTTTAGTGACTTTACTACAACACTGGCCATCAGTGTGATCATCAGAACAAAACAGTTATATAAATGGAAAAATGTCTAAATAGTGCCTGTGAAAACTCTCCCAGTTTTTCTAATGTCTTAAAGTGCATATCACGGGTAAATTCAGGAGCAAGATCAATGTAATTCTCCTGTTTTATATTAAACTTTGGTCAAATATCTGTAAAATTCTGCATTCTCTGCAATTGTTTTTACCTTGCGCAATACTAGAAAAATTCAGTTGAAATCAAGCCATTTGAGGCGAATTGGTCCGCCTCTGAAAAAACTTGGCATTTGGATTTCCCGGCAAACATTGATTTTCGTGACGTCATCTGCGGGACGCCTCCCTCTGAATCCTACGCCAGCGCTGGTTTGTTTATGAGAAAACGACCTGGTGGTTTTCTGCAGATTTCTTCAACGTTATCGCGTAATTATTAAAATGGTTAACAGATGTATCGTAGGAGCGTGTAGCAACACCAATCTTGATGGGATTAGTACTCTTGCACTATGTTCACACTGCAAGGCTTAATGCTCAATTCCGATTTTTTTGTGAAATCCGATTTTTTTGTGAGGTCGTTCACATGAACAAATATATGCGACTTGTATGTGATCCTCAGTATGAACGAAAAGCGACCTAAAAGTGTTCCGCATGCGCATTGCAGGATACGACGACGTCACACGCAGTGAGCATGGCCAGTGTTTACGGAAGTAACCTAAAGTTTCCTGTGTATGACAGTAGCCAGCATGGAGTACCTGGCGATGATGCAGTTGTTGTTGTGACGGAGCCAGAACATGCACAATAGCCTGATGTTAAGGAGGAGGTTGAGAAGGAAGAGGGCAAGGGTTTTGGCTCAGGCGTTCTGCGGGGTAGTGACTGCAACCTCCGTTCAAAGGAACGTGTGGGTGCGGAGTCGCATTGATGTCATGCGCCATGTTGTTGTAACTTTTTTTGAGAGACCCGCCGCATACTTCAGCGCAGAATAGTGACGTTTGTGGCTTGTTGATGACGTGCAAGTCAGATGAATGCGACCTGGCGGTTCAGACTGAAGTCGCATATGAAAAGATCGGATAGGAATCGGAATTAGGATCACATATCCAAACGGCCTGGGTCGGATTTGAAAAAATTGGATCTGTGTCGTTCATATTGTCAACTAGACAGGGACACTCTAACGAGTGCAAACCCCGCCTTTTCCCTATTAAAATACATTGGGCGAAAATTTCGAAGTTCTGCCATGACCTTGACCTTTGACCTCCAAAATTTAATGGTTTCCTTCCTGGGTGATTGGCAACACATGTACAAAATTTGGTCCAAATCGATCCATTGGTTCTTGAGATATCTTGCAGACACACAGACAGACAGACAGATACACACACACACACACACACACACACACACACACACACACAGACTGACGCAGGTGAAAATAATAACCCCTCCGACTACTGTCGGCGGGGTTAATAAAAGATCGGATACAGGTCACATATGGGCGAAAAAATCGGATTTGAGTCACTTCAGCCTGCAGTGTGAATGTAGTGTTGGTTTCCCAAAAGACCGGACAGTGAGAGAGAAATGGGAGCGCTTGGTCTACACAGGCTGTGCACTGAAACCGTGCAAGCTCTCGCAGCCTGCTGGCGCTTCCGCAGGTGATGTCACGAATCTGGCTCCAGACTCCCTTGGGATTTTTCCAGACGCGTTTTGTTGTTTTATTTTTTTCTGCTGTAGACAGATGATCTTGTGCAAAATTACCCTTCTGGATGAGTGTGTAAAGGGACATACTTTTCATATAAAAAAAAAAACCCACGAAATTAGTCCAGAATATGCACTTTAAGCCTTGTAGCTAGACTTTGGTCCGATGAGCTGCCTTCAGCTAAATCATTTGCATAAATGCATTCGATTGGATGTGTGTTACAAAAGCCATGCTGGTTTATGTTTCGAAAACTCGAGTTGCTGAACAACACGCAGTGTTTATTGGCTCTGCTGAAGTATGTTTTTCCAAGTTATTTGTCTTCCGAAGTACTTTGCCTGATCCATAATTGGACCATGGTCCTCTAGTTGATGACCGCTAATATGGAAAGGTCTTTGTAGCATTTTTTTGGGAAAATCTTAGTGTCTCTGAATGAAGCACATTTTTAGAAATTTCGTTTGCTTTATATGTGTGAAGTATAAGAAGTGTACTGCTATTAGCAGCTGTGATGCTGCTCAACCTTAGACAAGAGCAGCTCAGTAATTTTTGTCAACCTACACCATATTGAGGAGAAAAAAATGTATATACCTGGCAGATCTGTCTATAATGGAAGTGATCACCCATACACTAAATGAGTAAGTCTGCTCTCTTCAGTGAGTAAAATTCTCGACTTTGGCCTACATTCTGTAAATCCACATGCGCACCTTAAAACCTGGTTTTGTTACAGATACTGTCGCAGAAAATATTAAAAGACACCAAGGCTGAAAATTGGTTTTGACTGGTTATACAGTTCCTGTATAAAAGGCCGTTGGGCAAAATTTAATGGCAAAATGCACATTTTGGTGAAAGGGCATGGTCCGTGGCATGGTGGTGTATTTGCGAACAGAACTAAAGGCTTTGTTGTTGTTGTTGTTGTTGTCTTTCTAAAGTGAATTTGAGTGAGCATATATGAGGATGCAATTGAAAAGAGGGATTCTGACCTCCATTATACATCCCGTCAAGGGAACACGGCACTGTGTGTGAAAGAAAGCGTGGGATCAAAAGCCAGAGAGAGTGATGTCAGTGGGTTTGAGAGAATGAGAGAGCGAGACGGTCTTATTTGTAACTTTCTTCCCTGTCCAGTACGAGGCCACGTTACCGCATTTTCCAAAGCAGTTGTTGGTAGTTTGCCTGTCAGTATTAGTGTGTGTGTGCGCGTGTGTATTTGCACAACGACGAGTGCGCTCTCTCTCTCTCTCTCTCTCTCTCTCCCCCCTTCTAGAGGAACTGAAAATGCTTTCTGAGCTTCCTCTTGATCTTTTCTCAGAAGGTGACAGCATGCAACAGGAAGCGTTGCTTTCTTTCTGGGGTTGGTAGCAGCTAGGAGACACAGACAGGAAGTGAACATACAAGCAGCTTTAACATACAAGTTGCTGTTCTGTTCAAATTTCCCCTTTTTTTTCAGGAAGCTCTCTTGTATGATCATGCATGATAAAGCCATCTTGCCTTCCTTATAGTTTCAGCGGTGAGATTTTGGAGAAGTCACGCCTATGTGCTTTCAGGTTTTACTTTCCACTTGCAGGTGATTTGGGACACCGGTGTACTGGTGTGTGGTCCTGAGTCTATGTTTAACCTTTCAATAAAAAATAACATTTCCCATAAGGCATAAGGATGCGGCTTCACAGGCTGATGATTATCACCCTCATGCGGGCGTGTTCAGCATGAATCGCAAGACAAACTTTCAGCAAAGAGCTTTGTCAGCACTCAGGCAGTCCTTTGTAATTTTATAGGGCCATCTAAAGCTACACGAATTCTTACCTATGCGCACATGTATCAATAATAATAATAATATAAAGCCTGTAAAAATAAATAAACATGATGGCATTATGAAAGCTTGCATACATTCTCACTGAAATGCACTGTTTGTCTGCAGCCGGCTCTTGTCCAGGCCATCTTCAGTGGAGACCCTGAGGAGATCCGCATGCTCATCTACAAATCGGAGGACATCAATGCACTGGTATGCAGCTCTTCCCTGCAGTTTCATGACCCACATTCACTTTCTTTGTCTCTCAGATCTACAGACAATGAGCTGAGCTGAAATCTAGTTACCCCAGAGCACCTCACGGTTGTTTTCTACACAGTATTTAGTCTGCTTTCCTTGTAGCAGCCTCCATCATGACTCCATTTAGAGTGACTTCATCGCTTTGTATGACAAACCTGGCTTTTATCTTAATCTTCTGCCATTGCTACACATTGTTTCAGCCCTCATCGGGGTAGCACTGTAGATTGAAACTGATGACTGAAATTTGTTATCGTATGTTAACGAAAACCCAGCGATTACACTTTCTTAACAGAGAATATGATTCAGGTGAAACGGTAACACGAAGGGAGGTCACTGTCCTAGTGATGGAGACTGACATCTCGTACACATCTTGATGCATTGCCAATGATCCGATACATATAAAGTAACCGCTAATGCATTATGATACGATTCACGTTTCGTCATAATATGATACAATGCAAAAGAACGATTCTATACAATTCCGTACGGTAGCTTTTCCTCCTCCGTGATAATCCTGCATGCGATTGGAGGAGGGTCCGGTCTGAGAAAGGATTTTGAAATCTCAGTGGCGCTGTGGTGACAGAGCTACAGGGACTTTTCTTTTGAAATCCCATTGGAGCCACAGTGAGCGAGCCAGCATGTCTCCGGTACTGTTGTGTGACTCGCCCAGACACGACACGCCTCCAACTCCGAGACTTGGCCAAGAGACTTGATAAGATTTGATGACTGACAGCAGTGGGGCTGAGCGAACATGTTTGAGAAACGAGCTCTCTAGAGAGGAGAAATCAATCTGAATATAAAATGATTGGTCAAAATTTATTGGTCGCTGGTAGTAATTATGTAATAATAAATCTGATTTCACCGATGCCAAGATGTGAGAAACAGTGCATCCCAATTTCATCCCAAGTTGTATCCAGTACGCACTTTTTTTTAATCGGGGCATTTAAAACCGTGAGCTTTTAAATCCATGCATTGATCTACATCAGTGAATCTTACCATCCTGACACTGTCCCTTGTCCCAGGGATTCTCAAACTTTTCACAACCATTTTAAAAGTTAAAAACCCATGGACCCTCTAAGTACAGGTTTATTTTATTCAGATATTAGGATTCTTATTTAAGTGTCCAACCATTTTAAAGCTAGACGGCCTTTCGATTTCATAAAATCAGTAAAATTTTAGTTTCCTCTGAAATTTGGTCATTGTGATAGATATTACAGAAATAAATATATTAATTTTTTTCGCGGTCCGGTTTTCATCAAATCCTGCACTCTGATTGGCTGGCGAGCGGATCCGTATCCTATGGTACAGACCCCAGTTACGGACCTCTGGCGACTCGCTCGTTCACAACAACAAACATAGTAGCATTTTTTTTTGTCAACATTTATCCTTTTTTTTTTTTTTTTTTTTTAAATAAGATTTATTTATAAGATTATCAAAAATCTTAAATTTTTGCCAGCATTTCTCAGGAGAATAACATTAATTTTACAGCATGGATAACGATAACGACAGTCTTCACAGCGAAAGCGAGTTTTACTACCCTGAGGAAGACAAAATAAAAACATTTCAGGAGAAAGCTAAAACCTGTAACTTGCTAACGCTGAACAAAAACATGGCTGAATCCTGAATGACTCAATTTTGTATAAATAGGGGACTACATAGGCGGCAAAATGTAGTTTTTTTTTTTTTTTTTCCCCTGCCATGGAAGTGCACTTGTATACTGAGGAGGAAGCAATTTGCATTACAGCCGTGAATGAGGATTCAAAATGGCGGCTCGGCTCGGTTTTCCCTTTCGGGCGCTCTCATTTTCTGTTAGAATTTGGTAAAGAAAAAATAAATATATTATTTACCAGCTTAAGGTCGGTCCGTATGGTGAAATACCGTGACCTCGGCCCAGAGGGCCTCAGTCAGTACTTTCAAGACCTCGGTCACGGTATTTCACGATATGAACCGACCTTAAAGGAACAGTCCACCGTACTTCCATAATGAAATATGCTCTTACCTGAATTGAGACGAGCTGCTCCGTACCTCTCCGAGCTTTGCGCGACCTCCCAGTCAGTCAGACGCAGTCAGACGCGCTGTCACTCCTGTTAGCAATGTAGCTAGGCTCAGCATGGCCAATGGTATTTTTTGGGGCTGTAGTTAGATGCGACCAAACTCTTCCGCGTTTTTCCTGTTTACATAGGTTTATATGACCAGTGACATGAAACAAGTGCAGTTACACAAATTGAAACGTAGCGATTTTCTATGCTATGGAAAGTCCGCACTATAATGACAGGCGTACTAACACCTTCTGCGCGCTTCGGCAGTGCATTGATACGGAGCTCAGATATCAATGCGCTGCCGAAGCGCGCAGAAGGTGTTAGTACGCCTGTCATTATAGTGTGGACTTTCCATAGCATAGAAAATCGCTACGTTTCAATTTGTGTAACTGAACTTGTTTCATGTCACTGGTCATATAAACCTATGTAAACAGGAAAAACGCGGAAGAGTTTGGTCGCATCTAACTACAGCCCCAAAAAATACCATTGGCCATGCTGAGCCTAGCTACATTGCTAACAGGAGTGACAGCGCGTCTGACTGCGTCTGACTGACTGGGAGGTCGCGCAAAGCTCGGAGAGGTACGGAGCAGCTCGTCTCAATTCAGATAAGAGCATATTTCATTATGGAAGTACGGTGGACTGTTCCTTTAAGCTGGTAAATAACAGATATTTTTAAAAAACCAGGTCATTCTGTGGCTAGGAAGTTATTTAATTTGAGGGGATTCCCTAGCAAATAATGTGCATGAAATCGTTCGCTTTGCGCAAGGTTTACCTTGACCGTGCACTGACAGTTACATCATCTTGTCGCTAAATGAACAGCTGATCACACCAAGGCACTTGCTGACTGCTGATATTTATTAGTTTGGTCCTGCGTTTCCTTTCCTTCTGTCTTTTCTTCTTGCCTTCCGCTACTGCAGTCGGTCTTTCACGTTTCATTCGCACACTCACGTCCTCCATTTTCCCTCCCCTGTTTCAGATTTGTATCCCACAATGCCTTACGCGAACGGGGAAAGCCCACCATGTGATGCATGATGGAGTATCTTGTTCTGCATCATGGTGAAGCAGAAAAAATAGTCGAAAATTTAGGCCCATGTGGCCCTAAATTCATTAATTGTTCTATTTAAAAAAGCAAACAAAAACTAATCAAATTGGAAGTCTGTGATTCAAATTCAGTAGCTTTCGATCCACTAAACAAAAATAACTGGGTGTCGGGGAAAATTTCTTTTTATGACCTTCACTTGAAAAATCTGAAAGGCAGTACAGCTTTAAAGTCAAGGTTAACACGAGCTTCCAAGTCATGCGAAGCCTGCCAACTGCATCATCTCGAACTGCTGCTTATCCTGTGTCAGCAGAACAAACTTGGAGGAAAACGCTATCTGCCCTCTTCTGCATACACGAGCTTGCAGACATGCACCTTTAGCAAGTGTTGCTCTGATTGACAGGCGAGAGAGAGTATGCAATCCCTCCCACCCATAGGCAGTGTTGCTTCCTGGCTCTGGGCACAGATAGCTGTGGCATCATTAGAATTTCGGCTCGTTATTAGGGTTGGGAACTGAAACTCCGTTCCAAATTAGACTGTCTGTCTGTCTATCTGTTGCTGTCCTCATAGTTGAGGGTTGGCGATCCAGGAAGCTAGCTTCTCTGAATTCTCTTGGGTGATTACAGCACAGCAGAGGGACCCAAACCCTCATCTGGTGGCGGATATATCCAAATTAGAACCACATCCAAAATGGCAAAAATACTTGTAAAAAAGTGGATTTTGGTTTATTATTACGAACAGAGGCTACATATCTACAAGGAAGTGTGTAGCTCTCTGCCAGGCCCTGTCTACATGACTGTATCAACGCAACAGTGTGCCCGTTTTGTTTAGAAACAGGCTAGCACGCATGGCTAACGGGACAACAGTGTGAAAGACGGGCTGCGGTGAATAGAAATTTATGCTTTGTTATCTCAGCATTTGACCTCCTTTTGTTTGTTTTTTTTGTTGCCCTTTTTGAATCAAATCAGGGAATCAGCAAGAAGAATCAGATCTGAGGAGATTCACCGATAACCAGCCTTACACGTGATCTCCTGACAACAGTGCAAATGCTTTTTCTGGCCAGAGAGCTTTTTCTCTCGTTATTATTGAATTTTGGATTAAAGCCAGTTGAAAAGTATATTAAGTATAATTATAACGTTATAATAATGATTTAGCTGTAATAACATAAATGAGTTTGTCAGATTGCAGGCACTCACGGCTGTAAGTGCAGGGGAGAGCGGGGATGCAAACAGGAAGCGTAGTCAAATCAGTAAGCAAACTCGTAGTCAGAAAGCAGGCAGGGGTCGGTCAGTCGGCAAACAGAATGGTAGAGAGCAGACTAAAGAGTTAACGGGTAAACGTAGCAAAGGTTCAGGAAACTAGAGGCAGGCAGACAGACAAGAAAGGCTCGGTATGACTGGGTAAACACAGAACGATACTCGCACTGAAGGTGTGTGAAGGAGAGGCTTAAAGGTCATAGGCAAGGGTCGGAGGTGGAACGTAGAATATCAACTTTGTCTAGAAGAACGACCCAAAAAGCGAATTCAATCTTCCTGGTGTCTAATTTGCACCCTAAAATTTAATAAAACGGTTAAAATATACTGGTTTGCGCAAGTTCAGAAGGTTTGTTTATATCTCACTTATGCGCACTTTTACCGCCAGGGGACCGTCGTCGTGATCTCATTCAAGGCAAACAGACTGGGAGCAGCTCTGTGTTTACTTGCGAACCAAGCACACGTGCACTGACTTTGGTCGTGAGAGATTGTGTAAAATGTCTGAAAGCGATTTTGAAGTAGGAAGTCTCCAAATTAAATATCAAGAGGTGAAACCATATGTATGAACCTATGGCCGTTGCGAAGCAATCGGTGAATGTGGCTCACTGGTTTGACTGTGCGGCCTCGGAATCGGACAGCGACTCGGCCGACTCTGATCGCGGTGACCCTGGACCTCAACAAGACTCGCGCCCAAACGATTTATCCTGGTAGTTATGATAAATTCTTACTTTCGTCGTAATATTAAATAAGAGCCCTTTTGAAGAATAATTAAACCGCCCTCCCTAGTGGATATAGGTAATGATTACTGGACAGTGCGCCGGTAGGCCACATTAGCCTGCCATCTGCGGCATTATACTATTTATAGCCTTCTCTAAGCGAGGAAATATCCCTTTGTCTGATTTCCACAATGATTGTACAAGATCCCTCAGGATTCTTGACTTGTCAATTGCAGGCAAAGGTAAAAATGTTTACCTCCAATCTTCTCCTTTTTGCTTGAGCATTGCTGCGCCGTTTCTTCTTTGCTTGATTTTGCTTCACGCGCACAATCTACTCTCCGCCTTGTCTCCTCTTTCGGAAAAAGCCAACCCACTCGCTCCGCCTCTTCTCCTCTCTTGGAAAAGGGTAAAAACTTCTTCCTGAACCGGTCCCGTTGTTACAGTTCACTGCACAATAAGGCATGGTTTTTCTTTGGAAATTCCTGAACGCACGTCTGCACTCAAGCTGAACGGCAATATAAGTAAACAGAAGTCGACTCAACTCAAGCAGTTTGTTTGTCTTTAATGACGTCATGCGCCGAGTGGTCACGGAAATCGCCGAACAGTAATTCACCGCGATCCGCGCTAACTTATTTTAATTATTACTTATTAACAACATTTCTTGGGACCAGAAGAAAATTACAGAGGGTTTTTTTAGAATATAAAGATTCAAATGTGCATAAATTGAAAACCGTTGCCTATGAGCTTTAAAGCAGAACTGAAGGCAATTATTATTATTTTTTTTTTTATCATCAAAATTCTATTTCTCATTTACTAAAATGTAGGAATGCATTTCTGACAGCTATTTTGTCACTGCTATAGCAAGTTATGAGTGTTTGAAATATGCTATGTAACATCAGTCCATATGTCAAAGCAATGGCTGTAAATGAGATTCGCCGTGGGAGACATCGTAGGACGGAAGTAAAACGTACAGCGGAAATCAAAGTGACCAACCTCTGCCAACATTGTCAAAAGACGCGCGCGCCCTCCTTCGAATGCTGACGTAATCAAGCCGGAAGTTTTCCCTGTGTCCGAAATCGCTCCCTACTCACTATATAGGGCACTATATAGTGGGGACGCCATTTTGTAGTGCTGTCCGAAACCTTAGTGAGGATTATGTGGGAAATGCGCTCAGTATAATATGTATTTTTCACAAAAATATATGCATGTATTTATTATTTTGAAAACCCACCAGCCGCCTGATCTGGCACGTTTTAATTGTGCGACAGTAATGATGTAAATACCAGCGCGATGGACTAGTCCTTATCCTGTCGTCTTTCCAACTCTTCTCTACTCCACGTTGGTTCGAAGTCGTATGGAATAATCTCCATCACTGATGAAGCTGGCAAATCTCGAAATTAATCTAAATTGGAATGATATGGCGAGCTGGCCGCTGTGTAAACAGTTTTCAAAATGGCGGCGCTGACACTTCACGTTTGAAGTCTCGCACAAGTCTCGTGAAGATCGCGCGGATAAGCGACGCCTGCCGTGGACCAAACGAACTACATTCAACATGGCTAAAAACCGAAAAGGCTGATAAGTGTAATATAATATGCCAATACGAGTCACGATATAAGGTTAATAAAACCGAAAACGTAATTCAATAACACGTTAATTAAGAAATAAAGCAAGTTTAAAAATGGCTTCAGTTCCCCTTTTAAGTAGCACTGCTGATTAACAGTTAACGATAGTCAGCTGAACTTAATAAGGAGGAGACTGGGCGCTGTGAACTTTGGCCGTTTGTAGTCTTGGGAGGCCATGTTTGTAGTTCGGTTAGAATTTCGACTTGCAACACCATTACTGACAGGGTTATAATAACTATAACAATAACTCAGTAATGAATATTACTTTGATAATGGAGGTTTGTAATTTGTAATGAAATGTTTAAAAATCATGGACCCCCTGGTTATTTCACAGAGACGACTGTAAGGCCATGAGAACCATCGTCTTATATTATACGTTTGTGTTTTTACGTGGAAATGCCAGAATGATTGGAAAATGCAGATACGGAGCACAATATTTGTCTGCCCCCTCCCCCGATAACTCCATTTACATGGTTTGATGTGAGACACTCCAGCAAAAATAGAAGTGATAAATAAATAAATAAATAAATAAATAAATAAAATTTACACATCAGTGAATATAAATTACTTCCTACTGCATGCAAAAATGCTGAATTTCTGTTGTATTCACCTCTATTCATTTACAAATGAGAAGTTGGAGCTGGGATCACATGACAATCAGGATGATTTCAAGTATCTCTAGTTTCCACTCACGCACACAAAATTGGGAAAACTCCATTTTCAAACGTAGCGAGCGTCCACGAAAAGATTGGCAATGGTCGAAAATACTGTTTTACTGGACAAAACAAGGAAAGGTCTTTGTAATAATTAAAAGGTAATTTGTAAAAAAGGTCTTTGTCATAAAAATCCACTGATTTAAATGCACTTTAAATCAGTGGACAAGGATTATTGAGTTAAAGTGCATATCACGGGTAAATTCAGGAGCAAGACCAATGTAATTCTCCTATTTTATATTAAACTTTGGTCAAATATCTGTAACATTCTGCATTCTCTGCAATTTTTTTACCTTGCACAATACCAGAAAAATTCAGTTGAAATCAAGCCATTTGAGGCGAATTGGTCCGCCTCTGAAAAAACTTGGCATTTGGATTTCCCGGCAAACATTGATTTTCATGATGTCATGTGCGGGACGCCTCCCTCTGAATCCTACGCCAGCGCTGGTTTGTTTATGAGAAAACGACCTGGTGGTTTTCTGCAAATTTCTTCAGCGTTATCGCGTAATTATTAAAATGGTTAACAGATGTATCGTAGGAGGGTGTAGTAACACCAATCTTGATGGGATTAGTACTCATCGTTTCCCAAAAGACCGGACAATATGAGAGTTATGGGAGCGCTTGGTCTACACAGGCTGTGCACTGAAACCGCGCAAGCTCTCGCAGCCTGCTGGCGCTTCCGCAGGTAACGTCACGAATCTGGCTCCAGACTCCCTTGGGATTTTTCCAGATGTGTTTTATTTTTTTCTGCTGTAGACAAATGGCCTTGTGCAAAATTACCCTTATGGATGAGTGTGTAAAGGGACATACTTTCATATAAAAAAAACAACAACGAAATTTGGTCCAGAATATGCACTTTAAGGCGAATATTCAGGATGATCTGTATCCTCTTATTCTCTGATTCCCTCTCTCAGGACACAGAGAAGCGTACTCCTCTCCATGCAGCAGCGTTCCTCGGTGATGCGGAGATCATTGAGCTCCTCATCCTCTCTGGTAGAGTCCTCTTCTCTTCATTACTTTCCTCTTCCTACCTTTTGCTAAAAATAAGTAGGAAGTCTTTCTTAAAAATGACAAGGTCGTCTTCAAACTCTACCCTTTTCACAGTAGCGTTTGTAGCGCACCTGAATCAGATGCAGCACCCAAATGAAAGGTGTTGAAATGAAACTTTGCTTTCTGTCTAATTTACCTCGCCTCTCATTGTCTGTCTTCTCTTCTCCAGGAGCTCGGGTCAATGCCAAAGACAGCATGTGGCTCACTCCTCTTCATAGGGCCGTGGCGTCGCGCAGTGAGGTGGGTTTAGCCACTGGGTGTGCAAATGTGTTCCTAACCCACAAACTATGTTGAGAAAGGTAGAGTGTGTTGAGGTTCAGGTGTCACTAAGACAGCACAAGCTCTGCAGCGTACAGTAGTCTAATGCAACCACACAGTAAGGGCTAATCTTGTTGGCTCACTGGAAATAACGGTCTGAAACTGGGACAACAGGAACTGTGACAAGATAACTCTGATAGCAAGATTCATTCTGCAACATGAGCAACACGTATGAGTAAGTAGAAAAACACACACGAGCTGTCACGAAAACAAGACGTCCGATAAGTGAAATCATTCCTGTAAACCTAAGGTGGGCAATATGATATACAATATATTATGCATACAATATATTATGACTTTTCAGACATAATTGTACCAGCAACAATTTTTTTTTTATCTGTTATTTCATATTTATTATTAAAAGTATGTAATACCTTTGGAGGGGAACCCCTTGGTCTTGCTTTCTTTTTTGTATTGTGGCACTGCTAGTGTGTACGTTACAAATCAAACCTCATGATCCTCATCTCCGTCATGTATCTACCATGATGATAATATTGTGTGTGTCACCTGATCCTAGATGAAAAACATCCAATACAGAAAATTGGAGAATTCACAGCGGCTTGTAAATGGATCTTTTTTAACATTGGTTAGAGCAAGATCAGTTCCTTCCTTTTCCTGTTTCATAACCTGCCACATGCCTTGTAGTATGCAACCCACAAGACAAGACAGAAAACTTTAGCGTGCCTAGAAATGACAAACTCACTTGCCCGCTAGTTTCTTTGATTATATGGCTATAGATTTTTGCTTCTCTATCTTTGTGTGGGTGCAGGGTTGAGTTTATGAATGAGAGATCGCCGTGAGTGTGTCTGCTATACGTTGTGCACAGTTCCTTGTTTAAACCTGCTTCCTTTCTGTCTAGGAGGCAGTGCGTGTTCTGATCCGTCACTCGGCTGACGTGAATGCACGTGACAAGAACTGGCAGACGCCTCTTCATGTGGCAGCTGCCAATAAGGCTCTGCGTTGTGCTGAGCTCATCATCCCACTGTTGAGCAGTGTAAATGTGTCAGACCGCGGGGGGCGAACTGCCTTGCACCATGCCGCTCTCAACGGACACACCCAGGTATAACAGACATCCACCTATGTGTATGTCCATAAGTGTGTTGTATTGGCCCTGTAAGTAATTAGTGTAGCTCTATGGATCGACAGTATCTATATGTATGCATGTATAACTATTTGTAAAATGGGTGCAGTTGGCAGCCTGGTAAAAGACAAATCTCACATGTCCAACATACGGACATCACCCGTAGACTTTGTCCATTTTGTCCACACCAAGCACCTCATTAACACACAGTTGTGGGAGCACTGCCTTCACATGATTTCAAGTGTTCCACTCCCACGGACTCATTTTCATGTTCCCTTCCTAAACTGGCTTTAGGCATTGGTTTTGGTGGAGCTGTCATCCTGAATGGTATTTAAAAGGATGTTATATAAAGTGAGACACGCACCAACTGACGCACGACTGACTCACAGCCTGTAACCCACAGCCTGTTACTAGCACAGTCATTCCTTTTTCCCTACCATCTTTCCATTTCTGATTTTTCTTTTTTTGCTTGTTTCTCCTGTCCCTTTACTACTTAGATGGTCAGTTTGCTGCTGGCGAAGGGGGCCAATATTAATGCCTTTGACAAGAAGGACAGCCGTGCTCTTCACTGGGCGGCATACATGGGTGAGACGGGAAGGCCGAAAGAGCCACTTGGACATTTTATACACGACTAACCCTAGCTTTGAAATATAGCAGCTGTGGTTAAGGAAGTAATGCACGCGGTTCTGCTGCAGATCCAGTCATGAAATCCAATCTGGTTGTCTGGAAGAAGAAAAAAAGTAGAAAGGAAATGCATTGTTAACAAAAACATTTGGGGTGGGGGTGCTTTGCTCCATTCTGCCCTCTGCAGGTCACTGGGATGTAGTGCGTCTGCTGGTGGAGCAAGGGGCGGAGGTCAGCTGTAAGGACAAGAGAGGATACACACCTCTTCATGCTGCTGCCTCCAGTGGACAGATTGCTGTGGTTAAACACCTGCTCAGCCTGTCTGTGGAGGTGATTACGCACACATTTGCACTCACTTAATCACAACACATTTGGACTGTTCTGACTTCTCCTACATACAGCAATGTACGTATATGGGTCTGTCTCAGAAACTGGGTACTGTGGGGGTACCCCACTAAATATACACAGTCAATAAACTATACGGTTTTGACTGGTGATGTTGGTCTTAATTTGAAATAAAATGATGAAAGAAATAATACAGATAAAACTAAATCTTTGATGTGAATACTCTATTCAGAATTTGGCAAAAATTCTGCAAATTTGTGGAAAAACGGCGGCTTGATCTGGGACATGATAAATGGTTGACTACATCGCATTCCCTTAAAAAGGTTGTAGTCCACTGAAAAGTCTACAGTTATCACTAATTGTATTTTAAGTTGTAACTTTATACACCTAAGGATTGGTGCGCTCACAGAATAATCATAACCGTAATAAAACATCATGCAAAATATTTGATCACCGTCGTAACTCCATTTTCCGCAGACCCAAAACCAATACGATCGTGTGTTTTGATCTAAACGGAAAGCCTCAGGGTCAAGGTCACTACCTCACCAAAAGTAGTAACTTAAAATCACTACGCCATATAAAAATGTAGTTATAAATCTGCGATTTTGTTTTTTAAAACGAAAGCTGAAAGTTAGGTATAGAATATGTTTCTTACAGAATATGTTACGATGGTAGCTGGTCTTGTATGAATTTCTGAGCTATAAAATGAGTTGTGGTCTATTTTTTACTGTAGTGTGTTATTTGTGTGTGGGGAAGGACACACATTAACAATTTGCATGTGTAGAATGGAATTTTCCACTCCAACAGTTAGAAGTTGATCGTGCTTCCATTTGCAGTCTTTCTGTTACGGGAGTGATCTGTTCGGACGTTATCACTGAAAAGGGGAGTTTTGACAGTTTTATTTTGTTTTAGTCTTGCAGTATAAGGCAATAGAATGTTTCTTTTTCATCTTACTTTCATATTTCGTAGTGTTTGTGTATTTTTGGCCAATATTTTGCAAGCACGGTCAATTTAGATCGAACTTTTGATAGAATCTACGGCCAGTCATTTTGCCCCACCCCCGCCTCGCGATCCGTCTGGTGCGGTAGTGATGTCCCGTTGCTCGTGCGCCGCAGCAGAGACCCGCGCGACCTTCAGCCGGTACAGTCGCTGTTCTTTTACCACCGCCGTTATTCTCATCTTTCCGGTGTGTTCTTGATTTTTCCATTGTGTCCTATTTCGCCATATCAAATACCCAAAATGTACCATATTATTCATATTTAAGTGAATAATCAATTCAGTCATCATAACTTGGCATTTTTAACCCAAGCAATCAAAAAGAGGAAATTTATTCAATATTTTCACTCATCTGTGAAGGAGGGGCTTTAATTCTTCATGATGTAGTTATTTTATATGTAAATCAATTTTACAAAAGCATTTGAATTGTAATCAAAACAATTTTCCACAGTGGAGGCCAGATAAAGCAAGATGCTATCTGTTCTTCTTATTAAACATGACAAAAGAAACATTGAGTGTTAGGTTTGATTGATTGATTGATTGATTGATTGATTGATTTTTATTTGACATTCTCAGTTCTTGTATAAAAATAAATACATGATTTAGTTTCAAATAAACCACACCACATACTTAAACTAAAAACAGAGAGTCAGGATAACACAATAAAGCTCGAAAGCTTATTTCCATTGTGGTCCTTTGATGTTGGATGGCAGCAGATGTAAAAATGACAAGAGTGGCATTGTGACATTATTATTAAAATTGTAAAACAAAATTACATAGACAGTATACACATCAGATTAACATTGTAAACATACTATATAATGCCGCTTTTCCACTACCAACGCGGCTGAGTTGGGCTGAGCCGTGCGGTGCTGAGTTGGGCTGAGTCGAGCTGAGCGGGGCTGTTGGAGTTGCATTTTGACTACAACCGCGCTGAACCGTGCTGGCTGGAAGTGGGTGGACACATTGGGTGGAGTTGGCGAAAGTGGGTGGACGTCACGTGATGTCGTTAGGTGGCGCAAACAGTGACATCAGTGACCTTTTAAGCGGTAGTCTCACGACCCGGATAGTAAACAATAAACATGGAGGACATGGAGTCGTTAGTGTTGCTGGTCTTGGTGCTGTGGCTTGTTGTCACCGACAACGCC